>NC_135236.1:38836883-38839088 GCF_051348905.1 Ranitomeya variabilis | reverse complement strand
CGCTCTCCCCCTCAGTGTCCGCTCTCCCCCTCAGTGTCCGCTCTCCCCCCTCAGTGTCCCCCTCTCCCCCCTCAGTGTCCCCCTCTCCCCCCTCAGTGTCCCCCTCTCCCCCCTCAGTGTCCCCCTCTCCCCCTCAGTGTCCGCTCTCCCCCTCAGTGTCCGCTCTCCCCCCTCAGTGTCCCCCTCTCCCCCTCAGTGTCCGCTCTCCCCCCTCAGTGTCCCGCTCTCCCCCCTCAGTGTCCCGCTCTCCCCCCTCAGTGTCCCCCTCTCCCCCCTCAGTGTCCGCTCTCCCCCTCAGTGTCCGCTCTCCCCTCAGTGTCCGCTCTCCCCCTCAGTGTCCGCTCTCCCCCCTCAGTGTCCGCTCTCCCCCTGTGTCCGCTCTCCCCCTCAGTGTCCGCTCTCCCCCCTCAGTGTCCCCCTCTCCCCCTCAGTGTCCGCTCTCCCCCCTCAGTGTCCCCCTCTCCCCCCTCAGTGTCCGCTCTCCCCCCTCAGTGTCCCCCTCTCCCCCCTCAGTGTCCCCCTCTCCCCCCTCAGTGTCCCCCTCTCCCCCTCAGTGTCCCCCTCTCCCCTCATTGTCCGCTCTCCCCCTCAGTGTCCGCTCTCCCCCCTCAGTGTCCCCCTCTCCCCCCTCAGTGTCCCCCTCTCCCCCCTCAGTGTCCCCCTCTCCCCCCTCAGTGTCCCCCTCTCCCCCCTCAGTGTCCGCTCTCCCCCCTCAGTGTCCGCTCTCCCCCTCAGTGTCCGCTCTCCCCCTCAGTGTCCGCTCTCCCCCTCAGTGTCCCCCTCTCCCCCCTCAGTGTCCCCCTCTCCCCCCTCAGTGTCCCCCTCTCCCCCCTCAGTGTCCCCTCTCCCCCCTCAGTGTCCGCTCTCCCCCTCAGTGTCCGCTCTCCCCCCTCAGTGTCCGCTCTCCCCCCTCAGTGTCCCCCTCTCCCCCTCAGTGTCCGCTCTCCCCTCAGTGTCCGCTCTCCCCCTCAGTGTCCGCTCTCCCCCTCAGTGTCCGCTCTCCCCCCTCAGTGTCCCCCTCTCCCCCCTCAGTGTCCCCCTCTCCCCCCTCAGTGTCCCCCTCTCCCCCCTCAGTGTCCCCCTCTCCCCCCTCAGTGTCCCCCTCTCCCCCTCATTGTCCGCTCTCCCCTCAGTGTCCGCTCTCCCCCTCAGTGTCCGCTCTCCCCCTCAGTGTCCGCTCTCCCCCCTCAGTGTGCCCCTCTCCCCCTCAGTGTCCGCTCTCCCCCCTCAGTGTCCCGCTCTCCCCCCTCAGTGTCCCGCTCTCCCCCTCAGTGTCCCCCTCTCCCCCCTCAGTGTCCGCTCTCCCCCTCAGTGTCCGCTCTCCCCTCAGTGTCCGCTCTCCCCCTCAGTGTCCGCTCTCCCCCCTCAGTGTCCGCTCTCCCCCTGTGTCCGCTCTCCCCCTCAGTGTCCGCTCTCCCCCCTCAGTGTCCCCCTCTCCCCCCTCAGTGTCCCCCTCTCCCCCCTCAGTGTCCCGCTCTCCCCCCTCAGTGTCCCCCTCTCCCCCCTCAGTGTCCCCCTCTCCCCCTCAGTGTCCCCCTCTCCCCCTCAGTGTCCGCTCTCCCCCTCAGTGTCCGCTCTCCCCCTCAGTGTCCGCTCTCCCCCCTCAGTGTCCCCCTCTCCCCCTAAGTGTCCGCTCTCCCCCCTCAGTGTCCCGCTCTCCCCCCTCAGTGTCCGCTCTCCCCCTCAGTGTCCCCCTCTCCCCCCTCAGGGTCCGCTCTCCCCCTCAGTGTCCGCTCTCCCCTCAGTGTCCGCTCTCCCCCTCAGTGTCCGCTCTCCCCCCTCAGTGTCCGCTCTCCCCCTCAGTGTCCCCCTCTCCCCCTCAGTGTCCCCCTCTCCCCCCTCAGTGTCCCCCTCTCCCCCCTCAGTGTCCCCCTCTCCCCCCTCAGTGTCCCCCTCTCCTCCCTCAGTGTCCCCCTCTCCCCCTCAGTGTCCGCTCTCCCCCTCAGTGTCCGCTCTCTCCCCTCAGTGTCCGCTCTCCCCCAGTGTCCGCTCTCCCCCTCAGTGTCCGCTCTCCCCCTCAGTGTCCCCCTCTCCCCCCTCAGTGTCCCCCTCTCCCCCCTCAGTGTCCGCTCTCCCCCTCAGTGTCCCCCTCTCCCCCCTCAGGTCCGCTCTCCCCTCAGGGTCCGCTCTCCCCCTCAGTGTCCGCTCTCCCCCTCAGTGTCCCCTCTCTCCCCTCAGTGTCCCCCTCTCCCCCCTCAGTGTCCC